>NC_141687.1:1326369532-1326377032 GCF_964263255.1 Lissotriton vulgaris | reverse complement strand
TCCCGCCCACCCGAGGGGGGCAAGGAAGGAAGAGGGGCTCCCAGTGCGACGGGGGTCTGCCTGAGCAAACTCCGAGGAAAAGAAACCATCGGGAAGGGGCCGAGAGGCAGGTGCGTACCCAGGCCCCTGGGGGCCCCGTGAGGCGGGCCCGGGTGCTGCCTGGCCCTGTCTCGGCGTGGCCAGACCTCGCGGAGGCCTGCCTGAGCAAACTCGGAGGAAAAGACCCATCAGCGATGGGGCTGAGCGGCAGGTGCCTTCCCGGGCCCCTGGGGGCCCCAGCGGGCGGGCCCGGGTGCTGCCTGGCCCCGTCTCAGCATGGCCAGACCTCGCGGAGGCCTGCCTGAGCAAACTCGGGGGAAAAGGCCCATCGGCGATGGGGCTGAGCAGCAGGTGCGTACCCGGGCCCCTGGGGGCCCCGGCGGGCGGGCCCGGGTCCTGCCTTCCCCGGATTCAGAACCGCCGGACCTATCGGAGGTCGGACTGTAGGAAAAAACTCGGAGAAAAGGAACCATCGGGAAGGGGCTGAGAGGCAGGTGCGTTCCCGGGCCCCTGGGGGCCCCAGCGGGCGGGCCCGGGTGCTGCCTGGCCCCGTCTCAGCATGGCCAGACCTCGCGAAGGCCTGCCTGAGCAAACTCGGAGGAAAAGGCCCATCGGCAAGGGGGCTGAGCGGCAGGTACGTACCCAGGCCCCTGGGGGCCCCGGCGGGCATGCCCGGGTCCTGCCTTCCCCTGATTCAGAATCGCAAGACCACACGGAGGTCTGTCTGACCCTCTCCCTACTAATCCGGAGGAAAATTACCCCCCTTTCTTGTAATCCGTGCACTTGAGGTGACAGAGGGGACCTAAGGCGCGAAAGTGCCCGACCTCCTGGAGCCCTCGCTGGGATCCGGGAGGCAAATGGCACCTCATCGGGACTTCCAGGGAAGTTCGGCCATCTGGTCGCCCCCATAGGAAAGCATTGCCGGAGACCAGATGGCCGAGGCGATCCTGGAGACCAGATGGCCGAGGCGATCCTGGAGACCAGATGGCCGAGGGGATCCGGGAGACCAGATGGCCGAGGGGATCCCAGAGACCAGATGGCCGGGCACGAAAGTCAAGCCAGCCTATGTCACTCTGTGCCCCAACGAAAAAGTGAGCTGGCGTCAGGGAAAGGGCGGGTTGGGGACCGGAGGCCCAGGGCCTAGCACCCGACCCGGGGCCCGGACGGGCCCCTGGACCCAGCCTGGGCTCTAATGCCCGGAGACGCAGGGGAAGCCTCCCCGGGCCCTCCGGACCCCGTCCCAGGCACCCTGCCACACAGCAGGACCAAGGACAGAGCCCGGGATGGGGAGGCCGCCCTCCCCGGGCCCTCGGGGGCCCCGGCCGAAGCTCCTGAACTCAGTCCGGCAAGGGGAGGCTTCCCGGGCACAACGGAGCCCCGTCCCGGGGCTTTGGCAGTGTGGCATGTCGGTGGACGGCGCCCAGGGCCGTAGCACACAACCCGGGGCCCGGCCGGGCCCCTGGACCCAGCCGGGGCTCCCGGGCCCGGAGGCGCAGGGGAAGCCTCCCCGGGCCCTCCGGACCCCGTCCCGGGCACCCTGCCACGCAGCAGGACCAAGGACAGAGCCCGGGATGGGGAGGCCGCCCTCCCCGGGCCCTCGGGGGCCCCGGCCGAAGCTCCTGAACTCAGCCCGGCAAGGGGAGGCTTCCCGGGCACAACGGAGCCCCATCCCGGGGCTTTGGCAGTGTGGCATGTCGGTGGACGGCGCCCAGGGCCGTAGCACACGACCCGGGGCCCGGCCGGGCCCCTGGGCTCCCAAGCCCGGAGGCGCAGGGGAAGCCTTCCCGGGCCCTCCGGACCCCGTCCCGGGCACCCTGCCACGCAGCAGGACCAAGGACAGAGCCCGGGATGGGGAGGCCGCCCTCCCCGGGCCCTCGGGGGCCCCGGCCGAAGCTCCTGAACTCAGCCCGGCAAGGGGAGGCTTCCCGGGCACAACGGAGCCCCATCCCGGGGCTTTGGCAGTGTGGCATGTCGGTGGACGGCGCCCAGGGCCGTAGCACACGACCCGGGGCCCGGCCGGGCCCCTGGGCTCCCAAGCCCGGAGGCGCAGGGGAAGCCTTCCCGGGCCCTCCGGACCCCGTCCCGAGCACCCTGCCACGCAGCAGGACCAAGGACAGAGCCCGGGATGGGGAGGCCGCCCTCCCCGGGCCCTCAGGGGCCCCGGCCGGAGCTGCTGAACTCAGCCGAGCGAGGGGAGGCTCCCCGGGCTCGAAGGAAACCACATCCTGGTCCTTTGTCAGTGCGGCAGGCCGGGGGACCGGGCCCAGGGCCGGGGCACCCGACCCGGGGCCCGGCCGGGCCCCCGGACCCCATCCAGGGCTTCCTGCCACGCGGCAGACCCAGGGACGGATCCGGGGCTGGGGCGGCATCCTGGCATGTCCAGCTGACGGCTGAGGACCGCTAGGCCGAGGGGGGTGCCAGAATACCTTGTCCCTACCAATCCGGAGGAAAATTACCCCCATTTCTTGTAATCCGTGCACACGAGGTGACAGAGGGGACCCAGGGCGCAAAAGTGCCCGACCTCCTGGAGCCCTCGCTGGGATCCGGGAGGCAAATGGCACCTCATCGGGACTTCCAGGGAAGTTTGGCCATCTGGTCTCCCCCATTGGAAAGCATTGCGTGCGACCAGATGCCCGAGCGGTACCGTGCGACCAGATGGACGGGATCGAAAGTGCTTCACACCCCGAGCCTTCGTGGTGGGGCTCCTGCCTGCCTGCCTGCCTTTCCTGCCTGCCTGCCTCCGTCCGCGGCGGACGGGAAAGACCATCCGCCATCCTAATTTACCCCAGGCTTAACGGGTCACCCTTAACATAGCCAGGACGATGGGGCCGATTATGATGGCGGACGGGAAAGACCGTCCGCGGAGGACGGGAAAGACCGTCCGCGGTGGCAACGGACAGGAAAGACCATCTGCAGGGCGGACGCGAAAGTGAAGGCCCGTCCCGGGCAATCGGCCATGCAGTGGAGAAGTGTGGCTCAATGGTTAGCGAGTCAGACCCTGATGCAGAGGTCTAGCCCGGGACCAGGGTTCGATTCCCCGCCTCGGCGGGTCTTGGGCTCAAAATCCCACGGAACTGATAATTTTCGCCTCGGTGCCTATCCCAATCATGGGGTCCCCCTCACCAGCCTGGGAGGGGTGTCCTGCCTTGCCCTGATTCAGAATCACCAGACCACACGGAGGTCTGACTGACCCTCTCCCTAGTAATCCGGAGGAAAATTACCCTCTTTTCTTGCAATCCGTGCACATGAGGTGACAGAGGGGACCCAAGGCGCGAAAGTACCCAACCTCCTGGAGCCCTCGCTGGGATCGGAGAGGCAAATGGCACCTCATCGGGACTTCCAGGGAACCCCGGCCACCTGGTCGCCCCATTGGAAAGCATTGCGTGAGACCAGATGGCTGGGCTCGAAAGTGCTTCCCACCCCGAGCCTTCGCGGTAGGGTTCCCGCCTGCCTGCCCACGCAAGGCAGGGCTCAGGGACACCGGCTGGGCCTCAGGCAAGGGGTGGACCACCAGAGCTCTCGGGCCTGGACGCCCGGGGGGGGTGGACTGCCTGGGACCCATTGGTCGCGTTGTAACAGTAGGTAGTTGTAATAGTATGCGTTGTAACATGGTACATCCTGCTGGGCTTTTCTGCCGCCGGCGCCGGGGATCGAACCGTGAGCGCCCCCAGCGCAATGCGTTGTAATGGTATGCGTTGTAACAGTAGTGCGTTGTAACAGGTGTATACCGATACTATGAAGTACCGGAAATTATTCACCACCTCCCAATTATAGTTATATCCACAACCAATCCCGTTCCCATTACCAATAATGAGTCAGTTGGCAGTGTAGAAGGTACAACAACGCACTACTGTTACAACGCATACCATTACAACGCATTGCGCTGGGGGCGCTCACGGTTCGATCCCCGGCGCCGGCGGCAGAAAAGCCCAGCAGGATGTACCATGTTACAACGCATACTATTACAACTACCTACTGTTACAACGCGACCAATGGGTCCCAGGCAGTCCACCCCCCCCGGGCGTCCAGGCCCGAGAGCTCTGGTGGTCCACCCCTTGCCTGAGGCCCAGCCGGTGTCCCTGAGCCCTGCCTTGCGTGGGCAGGCAGGCGGGAACCCTACCGCGAAGGCTCGGGGTGGGAAGCACTTTCGAGCCCAGCCATCTGGTCTCACGCAATGCTTTCCAATGGGGCGACCAGGTGGCCGGGGTTCCCTGGAAGTCCCGATGAGGTGCCATTTGCCTCTCCGATCCCAGCGAGGGCTCCAGGAGGTTGGGTACTTTCGCGCCTTGGGTCCCCTCTGTCACCTCATGTGCACGGATTGCAAGAAAAGAGGGTAATTTTCCTCCGGATTACTAGGGAGAGGGTCAGTCAGACCTCCGTGTGGTCTGGTGATTCTGAATCAGGGCAAGGCAGGACACCCCTCCCAGGCTGGTGAGGGGGACCCCATGATTGGGATAGGCACCGAGGCGAAAATTATCAGTTCCGTGGGATTTTGAGCCCAAGACCCGCCGAGGCGGGGAATCGAACCCTGGTCCCGGGCTAGACCTCTGCATCAGGGTCTGACTCGCTAACCATTGAGCCACACTTCTCCACTGCATGGCCGATTGCCCGGGACGGGCCTTCACTTTCGCGTCCGCCCTGCAGATGGTCTTTCCTGTCCGTTGCCACCGCGGACGGTCTTTCCCGTCCTCCGCGGACGGTCTTTCCCGTCCGCCATCATAATCGGCCCCATCGTCCTGGCTATGTTAAGGGTGACCCGTTAAGCCTGGGGTAAATTAGGATGGCGGATGGTCTTTCCCGTCCGCCGCGGACGGAGGCAGGCAGGCAGGAAAGGCAGGCAGGCAGGCAGGAGCCCCACCACGAAGGCTCGGGGTGTGAAGCACTTTCGATCCCGTCCATCTGGTCGCACGGTACCGCTCGGGCATCTGGTCGCACGCAATGCTTTCCAATGGGGGAGACCAGATGGCCAAACTTCCCTGGAAGTCCCGATGAGGTGCCATTTGCCTCCCGGATCCCAGCGAGGGCTCCAGGAGGTCGGGCACTTTTGCGCCCTGGGTCCCCTCTGTCACCTCGTGTGCACGGATTACAAGAAATGGGGGTAATTTTCCTCCGGATTGGTAGGGACAAGGTATTCTGGCACCCCCCTCGGCCTAGCGGTCCTCAGCCGTCAGCTGGACATGCCAGGATGCCGCCCCAGCCCCGGATCCGTCCCTGGGTCTGCCGCGTGGCAGGAAGCCCTGGATGGGGTCCGGGGGCCCGGCCGGGCCCCGGGTCGGGTGCCCCGGCCCTGGGCCCGGTCCCCCGGCCTGCCGCACTGACAAAGGACCAGGATGTGGTTTCCTTCGAGCCCGGGGAGCCTCCCCTCGCTCGGCTGAGTTCAGCAGCTCCGGCCGGGGCCCCTGAGGGCCCGGGGAGGGCGGCCTCCCCATCCCGGGCTCTGTCCTTGGTCCTGCTGCGTGGCAGGGTGCTCGGGACGGGGTCCGGAGGGCCCGGGAAGGCTTCCCCTGCGCCTCCGGGCTTGGGAGCCCAGGGGCCCGGCCGGGCCCCGGGTCGTGTGCTACGGCCCTGGGCGCCGTCCACCGACATGCCACACTGCCAAAGCCCCGGGATGGGGCTCCGTTGTGCCCGGGAAGCCTCCCCTTGCCGGGCTGAGTTCAGGAGCTTCGGCCGGGGCCCCCGAGGGCCCGGGGAGGGCGGCCTCCCCATCCCGGGCTCTGTCCTTGGTCCTGCTGCGTGGCAGGGTGCCCGGGACGGGGTCCGGAGGGCCCGGGAAGGCTTCCCCTGCGCCTCCGGGCTTGGGAGCCCAGGGGCCCGGCCGGGCCCCGGGTCGTGTGCTACGGCCCTGGGCGCCGTCCACCGACATGCCACACTGCCAAAGCCCCGGGATGGGGCTCCGTTGTGCCCGGGAAGCCTCCCCTTGCCGGGCTGAGTTCAGGAGCTTCGGCCGGGGCCCCCGAGGGCCCGGGGAGGGCGGCCTCCCCATCCCGGGCTCTGTCCTTGGTCCTGCTGCGTGGCAGGGTGCCCGGGACGGGGTCCGGAGGGCCCGGGGAGGCTTCCCCTGCGCCTCCGGGCCCGGGAGCCCCGGCTGGGTCCAGGGGCCCGGCCGGGCCCCGGGTTGTGTGCTACGGCCCTGGGCGCCGTCCACCGACATGCCACACTGCCAAAGCCCCGGGACGGGGCTCCGTTGTGCCCGGGAAGCCTCCCCTTGCCGGACTGAGTTCAGGAGCTTCGGCCGGGGCCCCCGAGGGCCCGGGGAGGGCGGCCTCCCCATCCCGGGCTCTGTCCTTGGTCCTGCTGTGTGGCAGGGTGCCTGGGACGGGGTCCGGAGGGCCCGGGGAGGCTTCCCCTGCGTCTCCGGGCATTAGAGCCCAGGCTGGGTCCAGGGGCCCGTCCGGGCCCCGGGTCGGGTGCTAGGCCCTGGGCCTCCGGTCCCCAACCCGCCCTTTCCCTGACGCCAGCTCACTTTTTCGTTGGGGCACAGAGTGACATAGGCTGGCTTGACTTTCGTGCCCGGCCATCTGGTCTCTGGGATCCCCTCGGCCATCTGGTCTCCCGGATCCCCTCGGCCATCTGGTCTCCAGGATCGCCTCGGCCATCTGGTCTCCAGGATCGCCTCGGCCATCTGGTCTCCGGCAATGCTTTCCTATGGGGGCGACCAGATGGCCGAACTTCCCTGGAAGTCCCGATGAGGTGCCATTTGCCTCCCGGATCCCAGCGAGGGCTCCAGGAGGTCGGGCACTTTCGCGCCTTAGGTCCCCTCTGTCACCTCAAGTGCACGGATTACAAGAAAGGGGGGTAATTTTCCTCCGGATTAGTAGGGAGAGGGTCAGACAGACCTCCGTGTGGTCTTGCGATTCTGAATCAGGGGAAGGCAGGACCCGGGCATGCCCGCCGGGGCCCCCAGGGGCCTGGGTACGTACCTGCCGCTCAGCCCCCTTGCCGATGGGCCTTTTCCTCCGAGTTTGCTCAGGCAGGCCTTCGCGAGGTCTGGCCATGCTGAGACGGGGCCAGGCAGCACCCGGGCCCGCCCGCTGGGGCCCCCAGGGGCCCGGGAACGCACCTGCCTCTCAGCCCCTTCCCGATGGTTCCTTTTCTCCGAGTTTTTTCCTACAGTCCGACCTCCGATAGGTCCGGCGGTTCTGAATCCGGGGAAGGCAGGACCCGGGCCCGCCCGCCGGGGCCCCCAGGGGCCCGGGTACGCACCTGCTGCTCAGCCCCATCGCCGATGGGCCTTTTCCCCCGAGTTTGCTCAGGCAGGCCTCCGCGAGGTCTGGCCATGCTGAGACGGGGCCAGGCAGCACCCGGGCCCGCCCGCTGGGGCCCCCAGGGGCCCGGGAAGGCACCTGCCGCTCAGCCCCATCGCTGATGGGTCTTTTCCTCCGAGTTTGCTCAGGCAGGCCTCCGCGAGGTCTGGCCACGCCGAGACAGGGCCAGGCAGCACCCGGGCCCGCCTCACGGGGC